>NC_034199.2:15375714-15415714 GCF_002021735.2 Oncorhynchus kisutch | reverse complement strand
GTTTCATATGATAATGTCCATTCTTTCGCTTTTCATTAAAACGAGCTTCTATTTTGCCTTGAGTTGTGTGTTGACTGAACTGAATGGCAGGGAGGAGGGATGGAAGAGAGGGAACAACAAAAGGAGGACGAAAACAAGAGGAAGTTAATGATATTCTCCAGCTCTGCTCATTTAGCTTGTTCTCCTGGGTTGCTTTGACTGAAAATGACCTTTTAAACTGGTGGCAAATAAGATGACCTCCACCCCTGACGTAATTGTAATAATTGTTAACATAATGATGCATTTATGTTTAATGCGTACCTCCTGGTAATTACTGGTAAAGTACCTCAAGGCTTCAAACTCAGGCCTCCATATTCCTCCCCTTGATTATTTCATGAATATTATTCCTTTCTTATTATTCCTGGGTCTCCCTTCACAGCTTCAAAGACTTACCGTTTTGTCTCTTTTAACAAGTTCTCTCACAGGTGCACTGTATAATTAATGCACAACACATTCATGTTTCTTGGTCTCGCTAAACTTAAAGGGATACACCCGGATTTTTGGCAATGCTAGTAGATACCCATGATAGACTTCCAGTCATTGCGTTAACGCTAGCTAGCATTTGCTAGCAAAACTACCTCTAACTTCCTTCATGCTGGACACAGACACACAGAAATGTTCATCATCTGACTCGGGGGAAGTAGATAAATCATTGCCAAAATCCCAAAGATCCCCTTTGAAAATGGGACCTGTGACGTGCTCTGATCACTGGATTTATGCTTTCTCTAAACTAAAGGCTTTTTTGAAAAGCTAAATATTTCTTTAATATGGCCCTGTATGAGGTGAAAATGAAATAATTGTCATGCTCCAGCAGGTGAGTGAGTGAGAGTGAGAGAGAGAGAGAGAGAGAGAGAGAGAGAGGTGAACCATGAACAGAAATGGATGATCCTATTGGATTTGCGACAGTTCTGTTTTTGGAGTAATGAGTGTGGAATAGCCGGCATTGCTTAGTGGAGGTCTGATCTGGAGAATAGTGGACTAATTCCCTCTACATATTACAGAGGGGGTCAGCATCATGATTCTGCAAGGAAATGCTTTCGTGATGAAAATAGCCTAATTAAACGGAGTTATGGCCGATTTCTTTTGTAGATCCTGACATCCTGATTTGCTTATGCCTCGCAGCGCCCACGGAAACAATAAAGGGAAGGAACAGTATGTTAGACATTATCATGCTTATTGATGATTCATCGATCACGCACCCAGGCCAGACAAATCAAGCCAGACATTCTTCCTGTAGGGAATTGTGGGGATCAAAGCTAAATCAGGAGACTCCCTTGGCAAAAGAGATATACAGTATGTGTGTGTGTGTGTGTGTGCGTGTGCGTGCGCGCATGCGTGCATACGTGTGGGTGTGTGTGCGTGCGTGTGTGTGTGTGCGTGCGTGTGTGTGTGTACTCTATGCATGTGCTTTCTTTACTTCAGTGTAAATAACGTGTGATGTCACTTTTAGTCTGTGAGATATATAATACACTTTTCATCGAGCTACGCTCTCAGATAACCATGGAAAATCGATGTCCAAGGGCAGACATTGAAATACACACATCAGCATTAGACTACATTAGACTACTGTATAGGCAGACAGGATGACAGATACGTTTGTGCTGTGCTGGAGCATATTGCACATGATATATTTTCAAACTGTATTGATTTGTAATGGACTCCGTTCTCTGGCTGTATGACGTATTGACGTGCCAGTGACTGCTGCTGCCGTAGCGCCTACAGAAGAACAATGGAAGAGATCTGGAGGAGAAGGGACTCATTCTGGAAAAGCTCCTCAGTGGGACACTTTAAACTGAATTAGGAAGAGACCGTTTGTGTTCTCATTTCAGAACAGTGGACTGAGCTAAGAAGCTTGCATTCACTTGAAGAGGTTTGAAACAACTGAATAGAGGGGGCTCCAACGACCCCGTTGATTGTCTTCCAATCAACGAGAGCCATACAGTCGACCACACATCCTGTTTCCTGTGTATTGTGCAGCTTTAAGCAGACCGTAAGAGCGAGTACTACAGTGTATCCTATAGTGACCTTCTCGCCCAGCCAGCAGATCAATAGTGTGTCAGTCTTAATCTTCATTATACATATGTGACCTTTTTACAAACTTCACTGCCCTTCGTCCCAGGTGATTAATACCACCGTGGTAATTGGCTGTTAATTGGATGAGAGGATATTGACTGAAGTGATGAGGATGGAGGGAGAGAGGGAACCGAGGGAGGATGGAGAGGCCTTACTCGTATTGATAAACGGGTGGCTTAGAGTAGAGCAACAATAGCAAGCTGACTGTATTAATTTATCATCCTTACTGGTAGTCATTTGTGAGGGAGACAGGCCTCCTACCTCCCGTTCAGCCGTATTTCCACTATGGATGTGTTTGGATTGCTTTTCCTCTTTTTGAGAGAGACAGGTGAGGAGCCTTGCTAGGGTTAATGTAGTTTGTTTTTAAAAGTTGGAAGACAAAACAAAGCACATGTTGGATAAGCAATAGTTATAGCAGCAGTTAGTTAGCTAAGCTGCTAGTTGACTTAGACTGCACATCCTCCTCGGATAGCATAGCAACACACTATCTATCCACAGTCAGACAATTTCAACGTACCAGTTGTCTGGAGGGTTGAAGACAAATTATCCCAAAGAAATATTTTCCAATCGTGGGTCTGCCTCCGGTTGCCTTTCCTCACCTGAAAAAATCCCTTCCTCTGTACACCTAATTTCTAATAAAAGTCTCCCCTCACATACCTCTTGTTCATGGCTTGCTTGCACACATATGGCCCATGTGTATGACTTTTATTTAGACATAGGTAAGGTGAAGCAGAGAGGAAGTGATGTCATGGTGAGGAAAGGCAAAATGCGACCTGCATCAGACCCAAGTTTGGGCAGTCTGTATAATAACACTGTATTCTGGGTAGTTTGTCCAAATATTCCCTGTTGCATAAGGAACAACCCCCCCCCCCCCCCCCCCCCAGACAACCGGCAGAGTACGTTGAAACAGAATTTGAGCAAATTAGCTAGGTAGTTAACAACGAGCCAAAAACAAAGCATGAATCCCACTATTCCCTTCTATTACAAAATGATGTGGCTTGTAAAAAAAAACGTTGTCAAGATGAAGTACAGTTAGCTAGCCTGCTGGTTGACATATCAGCAGTTATTAGCATACATTTGTCTGTTTGATTCATTTACTTCCATAGTAATTCATAACTCTAAAAACCTATTATCTTTGTAGAGAGCCAATGTGTATCAAGGGGGTGATAAAAGTTCCACTGAATAAGTATTCCACGGCCACGCTGTTGCCTTTGTGATGAATTTGAAATCTAAAATGGTATTTTCCGGCTCTGTCCAGAATAAAACGTCACTAATACGTTCTGCTCTGGTTGCTCCTGTTTCCTGCTGACTGAGAAGGAAAGTTGCATTAGACTGAAAATCGATGCGTCGTCCACAATGATATGCTTTTAAAGCAGCGTAGCAGGGAATTCATCTGCAGTCCCAGTTCAGTTAGAGCGATCAGGCACACATATCATATTTCATATTTCTGCCCAACGGTGGACTGAGGAGGATTGAATCGAAGGGGTACAGAGGGAGAAGGCAGGCAGTGTGAGTCAATTTAAAGATTGACAGACATGAAATCTGTTGATGGCAGCTATTCAGAAACACAGTTTGAACGGAGATACGGTATATTACCAAAACAACCTGCAGTTCATTCTTCGTTGCTTGTGGTGTTTCCATTTGTTTGCATCCTCTCTCTCTATTTCACACCTTTACAACAGAACAGCAGCCCATAACCCTGACGCCTGTCTTCTCTCAACTCAAAACACCAATCAGTAGCACATTGGCACTCTCTTAATAACTGTGAAGAAAACATTTGTTTGTTCTACTCATCAATACGATGTACCCATGACAGGGGCACAGGCTTCAGTCTGGGGAAGAAAAGACTACATGGGAACAGAGAGGTTGAGCTGGCAGGAAACCTGGGCTGGAGATCTATCCATTCCGCTGTTTTTTTCTTCAATCGATTGCTCATTGATTGATGAGGGGAAAAATGCATTTGGGAAAAATCCCTGAAAAATAAATAGGAGAGGGTTTTGAGGGTCTCGCATGACCAGTACCAGTACCAGTACGATTACCAGGCCGTATTAAACCACAAGGACAGGAGGGGATGTAGAGAAGGGGTGACGAGGGCTAGAGAGGGCGGGCGACGAGTTGAAGACATTGATGACCTCACGACTGATGGGTTTATCAGCAGAGATTCTGCTGCTCCTCCCTAATAACCACCCAGGCAGGGAAGCCCTGTTTGCCATCGCTCTTCCCCTTTAGAGATGAGTGGTGGCCAGTGAGGAGAGCTGCGTCGTCTACTGCACCACACTGGGGACTCCCCGCTGATGCACCGGAAGATAAAGACAACACACACAGAAAAGGACTGTACACCGACAAAGGCAACGACACAGCCCAATTCTCACATTTTCATGAATCCCTTCCTCTTTTTCATCCTTCATGCAGACTGTAAATGCTGCCCAGCGTTTCCCCCCCACACCGCTTTTATGTTCAAAAAGGGCTTTTATCCTTATGGAGGAAATGAGGCTCTGGTTCTTTATGTAGCCATGAATTCAGAATTCAGAACTAGCCAGGTTTTACTTTGTCATTTCACTCCCTCCTTTAGGATATAACATATTTATGCAGTCTCTATGCAGTGTCTGAAAACATGAATTCCCATAACCTCCTGGAAGGATGTTTTCCTTGTAGTGTGTGTGTGTGTGTGTGTGTGTGTGTGTGTGTGTGTGTGTGTGTGTGTGTGTGTGTGTGTGTGTGTGTGTGTTCATTTAGAGTTGAAGTTGGAAATGTACATTCACCTTAGCCAAATACATTTAAACTCAGTTTTTCACAATTCCTGACATTTAATCTGAGTAAAAATGCCCTGTCTTAGGTCAGTTAGGATCACCACTTTATTTTAAGAATGTGAAATGTCAGAATAATGATTTATTTAGGCTTTTATATATTTCATCACATTCCCAGGGGGTCAGAAGTTTACATACACTCAATGAGTATTTGGTAGCATTGCCGTAAAATTGTTTAACTTGGGTCAAATGTTTCGGGTAGCCTTCCACAAGCTTCCCACAATAAATTGGGGGAATTTTGTCCCATTCTGCCTGACAGAACGGGTGTAACTGAGTCAGGTTTGTAGGCCTCCTTACTTGCACATGCTTTTTCAGTTCTGCCCACACATTTTCTATAGGATTGAGGTCGGGGCTTTGTGATGGCCACTCCAGTAACTTGACTTTGTTGTCCTTAAGCCATTTTGCCACAACTTTGCTTGCAAGTATGCTTGGGATCATTGTCCATTTGGAAGACCCATTTGACTTGTTTACGTGCTGCTGTGCGTTTTGTTGCCAACCTTACTTTGCTACCTGACAACTTTCCGGTTTTGACTTTTTAATTACGTTTCTATTTTTAGTTTTTCCCTCACTCAACTTTTTTTCATTCAACTTTTTCACTCCGGACGCTTTATCTGGACATGGTTCGTCAGGATCTCCAACAGCCAAAGCTAAGTAGTAACATTAACATGATGCCTTCTAATTGCAGTCACTGTAATATACAGGAGAACGATCGCCTTATGGCGAGGATAGCTGTGCTGCTAGCCCAGCTTCAGACGCAATCGTTAGGCAAGGGTAATTTCAGTGTAGGAAAGGATGAAACAGCGTCTGTGCCACCAGTAAGTACAGATAGTAGTTTAAATCCCCTCGCATGGTCCCCGCAGCCGGACAACATCCTCATGGTTTCTGGAGGGAAATGCTGTTGGAATGCTCAACCGGTGCCGCTCATTCAGCCGACAGAAACTTTCAACCGGTTCTCCCCATTAAGCAGCGAGTCGGAGTCAGAGGCCGAGCCTTCTCTGGTCTCTACTCCACCCTTTACGGGGTCCGAGATGCCGAAGCCTCCCACCATTATATCTGACAAATTGAAAACCCTAGTCATTGGCGACTCCATTACCCTCAGTATTAGACTTAAAACGAATCATCCAGCGATGATGCACTGTTTACCAGGGGGCAGGGCTACCGACGTTAAGGCTAATATGAAGATGGTGCTGGCTAAAGCTATAACTGGCGAGTGTAGAGAGTATAGAGATATTGTTATCCACGTCAGCACCAACGATGTTAGGATGAAACAGTCAGAGGTCACCAAACATAGCTTCAGCGTGTAAATCAGCTAGAAAGGTGTGTCGGCATCGAGTAATTGGCGAGTAATTGGCCCTCTCCCAGTTAGGGGGACTGATGAGCTCTACAGCAGAGTCTCACAACTCAATCGCCGGTTGAAAACTGTTTCCTGCCATCCCAAAATATAGAATTTGTAGATAATTGGCCCTCTTTCTAGGACTCACCCACAAACAGGACCAAGCCTGGCCTGTTGAGGAGTGACGGACTCCATCCTAGCTGGAGGGGTGCTCTCATCTTATCTACGAACATAGACAGGGCTCTAACTCCCGTAGCTCCACAATGAAATAGGGTGCAGGCCAGGGAGCAGGCTGGCTAACAGCCTGCCAGCGTAGTGGAGTCTGCCACAAGCACAGTCAGTGTAGTCAGCTCAGCTATCCCCATTGAGACCGTGTCTGTGCCTCGACCTAGGTTGGGCAAAACTAAACATGGCAGTGTTCGCCTTAGCAATCTCACTAGAATAAAGACCTCCTCCATTCCTGCCATTATTGAAAGAGATCGGGATACCTCACATCTCAAAATAGGGCTACTTAATGTTAGATCCCTCACTTCCTTGGCAGTTATAGTCAATGAACTAATCACTGATCATAATCTTGATGTGATTGGCCTGACTGAAACATGGCTTAAACCGGATTAATTTACTGTGTTAACTTCTTATGGCTGCAATCCCGTTAACGGGAGCAATTTGACAACAGCCAGTCAAAGTGTAGGGCGCCATTTTCAAAACATCAAAAATCTCATAATTAACATTCATCAAACATACATGTGTCTCATACCATTTTAAAGCTATTCTCATTGTTAATCCCACCAAAGTGTCCGATTTCAAATATGCTTTTCAGCTAAAGCACTACAAACGATTATGTTAGGTCTCCACCAAACCACAATAAGCACAGCCATTTTCCAGCTAAATATAGCATTCACAAAAAGCAGAAATAGAGATAAAATGAATCACTAACCTTGAATTATCTTCATCAGATGACACTCATAGGACTTCATGTTACACAATAGATGCATGTTTTGTTTGATAAAGTTCATATTTATATAAAATCTGAGTTTACGTTGGCTTATTAGATTCACTAGTTCCAAAAACATCAAGTGATTTTGCATAGCCACATCGTTTCAACAGAAATACTCATCATAAATGTAGATGATAATAAAAGTTATACACATGGAATTATAGATATACCTCTCCTTAATGAAACCACTGTGTCAGATTTCAACAAAAAGTTTACGGAAAAAGCAATGCATGCAATAATCGGAGATGGAGCTCAGAACAGAATCCAAATTAGCCGCCATGTTGGAGTCAACAGAAACCAGAAAATACATGATAAATGTTTCCTTACCTTTGATGAACTTCATCAGAATGCAGTCCTAGGTATCCCAGGGCCACAATAAATGCTTGATTTGTTCGAAAATGTCCGTTATTTATGTCCAATTAGCTACTTTGGGTAGGGTGTTCCAATTCCAATGTCACAAAGCGCGTCCACTATAACGTGACGAAATGTTCAAAAGTACCGTAACAGTCAGTGGAAACATGTCAAACGATGTACTGAATCAATCTTTAGAATGTTGTTTACATATATCTTGAATAACGTTCCAACCGGAGAATTAGAATGACTTCAGATGACCGGTGGAACGCAGGTCCTTCCCCTGTGAACGCGCATAGTGAAAGCAGGGTCAACTCGTGGCAGTGGTGACTATTTTCTGTCTCATTCGACCACCCTTCACATTAGAGTCATCAGACAAAGTTCTATTGACTGTTGACATCTAGTGGAAGGCGTAGGAAGACTCATCCATATCACGCTGTAATTTCAATGAGAGCTTGGTTGAAAATCTGCCGCCCCCAGAAAAAATACAAACAGGAAGTGGAATTTCTCAGGTTTTTGCCTGCAATGTGAGTTCTGTTATACTCACAGACATAATTCAAACAGTTTTAGAAACTTCAGAGTGTTTTCTATCCAATACTAATAATAATATGCATATATTACCAACTGAGACTGAGGAGCTGGCCGTTTACAATGGGAACCTTTTCATCCAAGCTACTCAATACTGCCCCTGCAGTCATAAAAAGTTAAATGAGGCCTCACCTCCTGGTTACACTAGTGACCATATCCCCCACGCATCCCGTAAAGGAGAAGGTGTTGCTAACATTTACGATAGCAAATTTCAATTTACAAAAAAAAACGACGCTTTTATCTTTTGAACTTCTAGTCATGAAATCTGTGCAGCCCACTCAATCACTTTTTATAGTTTACAGGCCTCCTGGGCCATATACAGCGTTCCTCACTGAGTTCCCATCGTACCTTGTAGTCATAGCAGATAATATTCCAATTTTGGGGGACTTTAATATTCACATGGAAAAGTCCACAGACCCACACCAAAAGGCTTTCGGAGCCATCATCGACTCAGTGGGTTTTGTCCAAAATGTCTCCGGACCTACTCACTGCCACAGTCATACTCTGGACCTAGCTTTGTCCCATGGAATAAATGTTGTGGATCTTAATGTTTTTCCTCATAATCCTGGACTATCGGACCACCATTTTAGTAAATTTGCAACCGCAACAAATAATCTGCTCAGACCCCAACAAAGGAGCATCAAAAGCCATGCTAGAAATTCTCAGACAACCCAAAGATTCCTTGATGCCCTTCCAGACTCCCTCTAACTACCCAAGGATGTCAGAGGACAACAATCAGTTAATCACCTAACTGAGGAACTCAATTTAACCTTGCGCAATACCCTAGATGCAATTGCACCCCTAAAAACTAAAAACATCTTTCATAAGAAACTAGCTCCCTGGTATACAGAAAATACCCGAGCTCTGAAGCAAGGTTCCAGAAAATTGGAACGGAAATGGCGCCACACCAAACTGGAAGTCTTCCGACTAGCTTGGAAAGACAGTACCATGCAGTATCGAAGAGCCCTTACTGCTGCTCGATCATCCTATTTTTCCAACTTAATTGAGGAAAATAAGAATGTTTTTTTGATACTGTCGCAAAGCTAACTAAAAAGCAGCATTCCCCAAGAGAGGATGGCTTTCACTTCATCAGTAATAAATTCATGAATTTCTTTGAGGAAAAGATCATGATCATTAGAAAGCTAATTACGGACTCTTTAAATCTGCGTATTCCTCCAAAGCTCAGTTGTCCTGAGTCTGCACAACTATGCCAGGACCTAGGATCAAGGGAGACACTCAAGTGTTTTAATACTAAATCTCTTGACACAATGATGAAAATAATCTTGGCCTCTAAACCTCTAATTCCAACTAAAATACTGAAAGAGCTGCTTCCTGTGCTTGGTCTTCCTATGTTGAACATAATAAATGTCTCTCTATCCACCAGATGTGTACCAAACACACTAAAGGTGACAGTAATAATGCCTCTCTTGAAAAAACCAAACCTTGACCCAGAAAATATAAAAAACTATCGGCCTATATCAAATCTCCCGTTCCTCTCAAATTGTTTTGAAAAAGCTGTTGCGCAGCAACTCACTGCCTCACAATGTATATGAAATGCTTCAGTCTGGTTTTAGACCCCATCATAGCACTGAGACTGCACTTGTGGATGTGGTAAATGACATTTTAATGGCGTCAGACCGAGGCTCTGCATCTGTCCTCGTGCTCCGAGACCTTAGTGCTGCTTTTGATACCATCGATCACCACATTCTTTGGGAGAGATTGGAAACCCAAATTGGTCTACACGGACAAGTTCTGACCTGGTTTAGATCTTATCTGTTGGAAAGTTTTCAGTTTGTCTCTGTGAATGGTTTGTCCTCTGACAAATCAACTGTAAATGTTGGTGTTCCTCAAGGTTCCATTATAGGACCACTATTGTTTTCACTATATATTTTACCTCTTGGGGATGTCATTCGAAAACATAATGTTAACTTTAACTGCTATGCGGATGACACACAGCTGTACATTTCAATGAAACATGGTGAAGCCCCAAATTGCCCTTGCTGGAAGCATGTGTTTCAGACATAAGGAAGTGAATGGCTGCAAACCTTCTACTTTTAAACTCGGACAAAGCAGAGATGCTTGTTCTAGGGCCCAAGAAACAAAGAGATCTTCTGTTGAATCTGACAATTAATCTTGATGGTTGTACAGTCGTCTCACATAAAACTGTGAAGGACCTCGACGTTACCCTGACGCTGATCTCTCTTTTGACGAACATATCAAGACTGTTTCAAGGACAGCTTTTTTCCATTTACATAACATTGCAGAAATCAGACATTTTCTGTCAAAAAATGATGCAGAAAAATTAATCCATGCTATTGTGTCACGACTCCCACCGAAAGTGGCTCCCCTGCCTGTTCGGGCGGCGCTCGGCGGTCGTCAGTCTACTATTCGCCACCGATCCCCTTTTCCTTTTTTGTTTGTTTGGTCTTATTGGTTGCACCTGTCTCTGATTTTGTTTTTTGATTCAGTCTATTTAAGCCTGTTAGGCCCGCCTGTTTTTGTGCGGGCTTGTTTGTCAGGTTGTGCGTGTTGTGTACCTGTCCGTTTGGTCCCTGTGTTGGGTTGAACAATTTTGTGACTAATTTCGCCTGTTGTTTTGGGCGTTAGCTTTGGAGACCTAATAAAGTCCAGTTTCCCCAGTATCCTCTGCTCTCTGCGTTTGACTACACACCCACCAATCCAGGCGTTGTGACATTTTGTTACTTCTAGGTTAGACTACTGCAGTGCTCTACTTTCCGGCTACCCGGATAAAGCACTAAATAAACTTCAGTTGGTGCCAAATTTGATCATGTTACTCCAGTGCTAGCCTCCCTACACTGGATTCCTTTTAAGGCAAGGGCTGATTTCAAGGTTTTACTGCTAACCTACAAAGCTTTACATGGGCTTGCTCCTACCTATCTTTCCGATTTGGTCCTGCTGTACATATCTACATGTACGCTACGGTCACAAGATGCAGGCCTCCTAATTGTCCCTAGAATGTCTAAGCAAACAGCTGGAGGCAGGGCTTTCTCCTACAGTGCTCCATTTTTATGGAATGGTCTGCCTCCCCATGTGAGAGATGCAGACTCTGTCTCAACCTTTAAGTCTTTATTGAAGACTCATCTCGTCAGTAGGTCCTATGATGGAGTGTAGTCTGGCCCAGGAGTGTGAAGGTGAACGGAAAGGCAGCAACGAACCGCCCTTACTGTCTCTGCCTGGCCGGTTCCCCTCTATCCACTGGGATTCTCTGCCTCTAACCCTATTACAAGGGCCGAGTCACTGGCTTACTGGTGCTCTTACATGCCGTCCCTAGGAGGGGTGCGTCACTTGAGTGGGTTGAGTCACTGACGTGGTCTTCCTGCCTGGGTTGGCGCCCCCCCTTGGGTTGTGCCGTGGCGGAGATCTTTGTGGGCTATACTCGGCCCTGTCTCAGGATGGTAAGTCGGTGGTTGAATATATCCCTCTAGTGGTGTGGGGGCTGTGCTTTGGCAAAGTGGGTGGGGTTATATCCTGCCTGTTTGGCCCTGTCCGGGGGTATCATCGGATGGGGCCACAGTGTCTCCTGACCCCTCCTGTCTCAGCTTCCAGTATTTATGCTGCAGTAGTTTACTTGTCGGGGGGCTAGGGTCAGTCTGTTATATCTGGAGTATTTCTCCTGTCTTATCAATATCAAATCAAATCACATTTTATTTGTCACATACACATGGTTAGCAGATGTTAATTTGAGTGTAGCGAAATGCTTGTGCTTCTAGTTCTGACAATGCAGTAATAACCAACGAGTAATCTAACCGAACAATTTCACAACAACTACCTTATACACACAAGTGTAAAGGGATGAAGAATGTGTACATAAAGACATATGAATGAGTGATGGTACAGAACAGCTTAGGCAAGATGCAGTAGATGGTATTGAGTACAGTATACAGTATATAAATGAGATGAGTAATGTAGGGTATGTAAACATATAAAAGTGGCATTGTTTAAAGTGGCTAGTGATACATTTTTCCATTAAGTTTTCCATTATTAAAGTGGCTGGAGTTGAGTCAGTATGTTGGCAGCAGCCACTCAATGTTAGTGGTGGCTGTTTAACAGTCTGATGGCCTTGAGATAGAAGCTGTTTTTCAGTCTCTCGGTCCCTGCTTTGATGCACCTGTACTGACCTCGCCTTCTGGATGATAGAGGGGTGAACAGGCAGTGGCTCTGGTGGTTGTAGTCCTTGATGATCTGTATGACCTTCCTGTGACACCGGGTGGTGTGGGTGTCCTGGAGGGCAGGTAGTATGCCCCCGGTGATGCGTTGATCTGGTGTCCTGTGTGAATTTAAGTATGCTCTCTCTAATTCTCACTTTCTTTCTTTCCCTCTCTCGGAGGACCTGAGCCCTAGGACCATGCCTCAGCACTACCTGGCATGATGACTCCTTGTTGTCCCCAGTCCACCTGGCCGTGCTGCTGCTCCAGTTTCAACTGTTCTGCCTGCGGCTATGGAACCCTGACCTGTTCACTGTGATTACTATTATTTGAACATGCTGGTCATTTATGAACATTTGAACATTTTGGCCATGTTCTGTTATAATCTCCACCCGGCACAGCCAGAAGAGGACTGGCCACCCCTCATAGCCTGGTTCCTCTCTAGGTATCTTCCTAGATTTTGGCCTTTCTAGGGAGTTTTTCCTAGCCAACATGCTTCTACACCTGCATTGCTTGCTGTTTGGGGTTTTAGGCTGGGTTTCTGTACAGCACTTTGATCAGCTGATGTAAGGGCTACATAAATAAATTTAATTTGCGACCAAGCTTTAACTACCTGACTGATGTCTTGAGATGTTGCTTCAATATATCCACATCATTTTCCTGCCTCACGATGCCATCTATTTTGTGAAGTGCACCAGTCCCTCCTGCAGCAAAGCACCCCTACAACATGATGCTGCCATCCCCGTGCTTCACGGTTGGTGTTCTTTGGCTTACAAACCTCCCCCTTTTTCCTCCAAACATAACGATGGTCATTATGGCAAAACAGTTATATTTTTGTTTCATCAGACCAGAGGACATTTATCCAAATAGAACAATATTTGTTCCCATGTGCAGTTGCAAACCATAGTCTGGCCTTTTTTATGGCGGTTTTGGAACAAAGCTTCTTCCTTGTTATTCAGGTTATGTCGATATAGGACTCATTTTACTCTGGAAATAGATACATTTGTACCTGTTTCCTCCAGCATCTTCACAAGGTTCTTTGCTGTTGTTCTGGGATTGATTTGCACTTTTCGCACCAAAGTACGTTCATCTCTTCACCTCCTTCCTGAGCGGTATGACGGCTGCATGGTCCCATGGTGTTTATACTTGCGTACTATTGTTTGTACAGATGAACGTGGTACCTTCAGGCGTTTGGAAATTGCTCCCAAGGATGAACCAGACTTGTGGAGGTTTACAATTTTTTCTGAGGTCTTGGCTGATTTCTTTTGATTTTCCCGTGATGTCAAGCAAACAGGAACTGAGTTTGAAGGTAAGGCCGTGAAATACATCCACAGGTACACCTCCAATTGACTCAAATGATGTCATTTAGCCTATCAGAAACTTCTAAAGCCATTACATAATTTTATGGAATTTTCCAAGCTGTTTAAAGTCACAGTCAACTTAGTGTATACAAACTTCTGACCCACTGGAATTGTGATACAGTGAATTCAAAGTGAAATAATCTGTCTGTAAACAATTGTATATTTCCTAACCGACTTGCCAAAACTATAGTATCTTAACAAGGAATTTGTGGAGTGGTTGAAAAACAAGTTTTAATGACTCCAACCTAAGTGTATGTAAACTTCCGACTTCAACTGTACATGCAGACTCAAACACCAGCACTTCCCACAGGAACATAACACTTCACATGTGATTCTACTGACATGGAATTCTCACTAGTGCATGAGGCAGGCTCTTGGAAGGAATTGATGCGTAGCACAAAACCATGAGGTTAACACCTATCTCACAAATCAATCCTTGTTTTCCAATGGATTGGTTTTATTGGGAAAGTTATCCAGCAAAAGGCCCCCAGTGGTATTTTAATTTTGAGAGATGAGAGGCAGGAAACTCACAGTGACTTTCACCGTGTTCCCCAGCTGTGATAGCACCACCCACACACCTGGTTTCTACCTCACGCTGCTCACTGAGTGCCTTGTCCTGGCTGGGGGGATTGTGTTTGCTCTGCCACCTATACTTGGCCCAGTGCCATTAACAGCCACGTGTGTGAGGTGTGTTTGGCGAGTGTGAAGTGAGCCATTTAAGGGGAAAGGAGAATGATTATTTCAGGACTTGGATAGAATCCCTTATGTTGGATGGAAACAACTCTTCCACTGTGTTTGTTGTAGATAACCAATTCTCACTGTTCGAGATGACCCATCCACTGTCGGAATGATCCACCTAATAATGAGATATGCTAGACACTGCTGGTAGCCAACTGTCTAGCTGTGTGGTTTGCAATTTGAGGCATCTTTAATGTACAGAGATCATTCATTTTCCACCTCTGCGTTACCTCGATCGGTCTCTGCTCAGTTTAGTGTGAAAGGTCCTTGGGTACTGTGTTAGGGGAAACAGCCTTAGTAGGTATGACTGCCGGTGGATGTAAACAAAGAAAGCAATCAAGTCCAAATTGCCGGGCGCTCTCTAAACTCCACACAGCATGCCAGAACTCTGTAATCAGATAATGCAATGTAGCGCCACAGGTTCAGAGTTAACCTTCCTGCAGGGAGGAAATAGCCATTTTTGGGAATGTGAACAGAATGAATGGCGAAGTCTCCTTTCCTTTCTTTCCCCTGTGAGCTGAAGAGAGAGGAGGACAGAGGATTGAATTACGCAGGCAGCAATTTGGTCAGAGGAAACAGAGGGAGTTAATGAAAGAAAATAAACTGCATTATTCTGCTACCTGCTGTGAAGGAGGGAAGGTGAGGGGGTGACACAAGGGAGAGTGAGGGGATGCAATACAAAATATGAATAACACATCACTGTCTAACTGGCTGGGTTCCTCCCACCCTTCGGGAGATGGGGTGTTATTTAGCCAAGTTCATGGACAGTAGATGTTTACTAAACAGGTCTCAATTTGTCCTTGGAGAAGGAAGGATGTAATGACAGGGGATGAAGGATTATAATGATATTGCTGCTGATTATGGCAGTTGTGGTAATGAACGTGATGATGAAGATAATGACCATGATCAAGATGTATTGCTCCCATAGAGACTCCATAGCTATTTACACCGTCATTAAGATCAGAGCAATAGGTAATACAAGTTGGACGATATTGTACAACAATGACCCTGGATTAAGGCCTGATAATCTAACCCATCACCATATTTGTCTCATCTTGGCCATTTACTACAGAGCCAATGGGCTTCTACTGTTTCTGCCAAAGTAGAGTAAAGGAAAGTTCAGAGGATAATGGAGAACATTGCCTTATCTTAAACACTGCTTCTCTCTTAACCTAACCTCCTTCCCCTAGTGATAAGCAATCCTGCCCTCATGACAGTCCTACTAAACTCATTCCACCCTATAGGGCTTTGATAACTGTTTCTTGAAGCTAGCTTAACTTGCCATTTGCCAGGGTGGTAAAACGTTGAAAAAATAAACACAAAAATATGATTCAGCTTCAAAATCACTGTGAAAGCTGCTGGCAGGAAGTGTAAGGGGGGAATATAATTGCTGCCGTACCATGCTGAAAAGGCTATTCAAATGCCATTCTGTGCAACACTGATTGGCTTCCCTCCCCCCTCCCTTCCTTTGCCCCCTCTCAATGCATTCCCTGTCATTCAAAACACGAGGAGGCCTTTTCAGATGCTTGGAATAGTTTGCATGGCAGAATAACAAGCTAATTAGAGCTTGTGTGGTGATGGATGACTCCGAAGGGGTGCTAGTATGGGCACTGGGGCAGAATAGCACCCTGGTAGCCACAGCCATCTGCCATGCCTTGACGGCTTAATTGGCAGCCCGATGGGTGGATACTTGGACCCCTGCCTAATTGCTTTGTTGACCCCCTGTATGTGGACTAATGCTGTTTTGGTCCTTATTTGTGTCCTCTTCACCTCTTCACTCGGCCCTCTCAGGCACTTTATTCTGTTTTTCAGGATCTGATGTGATTGTTGGGGTCAATAGGGGTCAATAAGTCGCCTAAAGTGGCCATCTTGTCACACAAGGAATGAATGATGAGGAGAGTTGAAAGTGGTGACTTCAAATGGTACCACTTAGCAAGAATCTGGTTCTTCTCATGTCGAACACCACTATCCATAGAAACTATGACTTACCTTATAGGACATGAAAGTAAGAACATTTCAAACAAAATGGTCAAACACAACATTGGTGGCAACATCTCCCTCTGTACTTACCCATATGTTACTTCTTATGATTGATTTATGCAAAGATCTGTTCCATACTTGAGGTTCCCTGGAAGTTCCTAGTTTTTCATAGATACTATAGATCTAATTTTGCTGACCCATGTGTCTCCTTTCTCTTCTCTCGTACTTCTTAAGACTCCTAAAAGCTATTTGTCTGGCCCGTCCTCCCTCACCCACTTAGAGTAGCCTATACAGGCCTGCTTGGCGAGATGCTGATGAGGCAAATATATTATTAAAAAGGCATTAGACATTACTGCTAGAGATATAACATATGATCTTTCCCATGCAGCAGTACTGTATGTTCTGACTGAGAGATGAGGTTAGCACAGTTTGCTCCATCGCTTCTCTCTTGTCTATGGCCTACAGCTCTTGACTGGAACAGTTTGAATGGAATTGAATCACAGAAGTTTGACATGTCTCTGACCCAAGCCATGTACATTTTCCTTGTCCATTTTCTTCTTACAAATACAATTTTCATGCTGCTGTGGTTGTCTGGAGTGGAGTTGACGCAGACCGGTGCAATGTGCAACTGGCCTGTAAGATGGGAAGTGGATTTTACAGTCTTACATTTTTACTTTCTGATTCTATTACGGCCCAACTGGTCCTTTATTCATGTGGACATTCGGGCTGGTAATGCTAGCAACTGCCCAAGATCAAATATCATTGGATGTGGAAACATTCCTGCGTTTCTTCCCCCTTCCTCATCTTTAATAAAACATCCCCTGAAAAGAAACAGATGTCAAATATTGGGTTCAGCTGAAGATTGTATAACTCATAACAAATTACAATGGATCACCGTACGGTTGTTTTCAAAAGCCTGCAGATCAATGGCTCTGTAACAATAGCCGCCGCTAATTCCGAACATCACTTCCTGATTGCATCACCGCTCCTTCAGATTTATTACATAAACAATAGGGTCGCCACATGCACGTGACATTGAAATATCCAGTCACCCCCTCAAATTCCCTTACCACAAATGATTCTCCAGTCGGTCACTTGGAGAGACCATAGAAATAACAGAAAAAAGAAAAGACTAGTGCAGGCTATTTTAGTCAGGTACTGTGAGATTGATTTGGAATGTCACATTTAAAGGCAGTGGGGAAACCAAGCTGGCCTGTTCCTCGTTACTGCATGTTATGCTTCAGGTTGGAGTCGGGGACCGGCCTATTGTCACACTGGATCAGATGGCTAGTGTAAACACCTTTAACCAAAGTAGGGTGGCTGCTCAGCACCCACCTCAAACACAAAGTGGCAGCCTGGCACTGCATCATACTGTGTCTATAGTCCTACTGTAGCATTCCAACTAAATGCAGCCCCTAGTTTTTGTGCTAGAACGTCTATACAACTTCAGGAGAACATCCCCCCCCCCCCCCCCCTATTTTCCAGCACGTTGTTGTTTCTTTAAATTAGGCCTGAGGTCAGTTGGAACACAACAGAGACCACACATGGAGATCAGATTCCTTTTCCCTCCACCTAAGTGCTCCTAGGACCTAGGTTTATCACCCAGCGTTTACCGCAGGGTTTATAAACAATTTAGCTACCTCATACAGTACATATAGTGGAATAAACAAAAGTACCTTAAAGTACTGTACATGGGAAACCATTTTGCAACTGATGATAATGCCAATGCAGACATAGGCCTAGAGCAGTCTTCCCAACTCCGGTCCTCGGGTACCCCCAACAGCACACATCTTTTTGTAGCCCCAGACACACATACCTGATTCAACTCATTGAGGCCCTGATGATTAGTAGACAAGTTGAATCAGGTGTGCTTGTCCAAGGCTACAATGAAAACGTGTACTGTTGGGGGTACTTGGCAAAAGGGAGTGCAACTTAACATTAGGAAGGTGTTCCTAATGTTTTGTACTCTCAGTGTATGTTCTCAATTTAAAAACGATACCAGTAGGCAATTGATTTATTATTGCACTTTTTCCACCAGTAATAATGATTGCAAAGATTTAAAAAAATGTTACATGTATAATATGAGGCTAATCATTATACTAGATTTTGTACATGCCTTGTGCTGACTTGACATTATTAGTGTAAATCCAACCCTTGTCATCTATGTAGGGAAATGTCTGGAAGCTAGACATGACAGGATCCTTATCTTAAAACATACACACAACAACTACTACTCCCAAGTTCAATGCCAGATGCTTTTCCCCCAGAAGGTCTGAGTGGCACTTGGAGGTGCCACTGTGATAATGAAGATGGTTTGCTTAAGACGACCACAACAATTACATTGTCTATGATAAATGTATTTGAACTGCAAAATAAATAAATAATACTTTGATTTAAGAAGTATATTTTATTCAATGGGGCAAGGCAAAACCGAGACGACACACAAAATGATTTTCATTTCCCCAATACAACAATATAGTCTATTGTTAAAGTACAGCGTGTTTACAATATCTTAAACAATAGTATTTTACATATTGTTCCAAATTACATTTAATTTATTCATACATATCTACATGAATAAATTACTGTGAAACTGATTCTGTTTAATCAGCAGTTATTCCTACAACCTTCATTCGGTTTAAGGGGACACTTTTGTCATGACGACAAGGTGAAGGTGATCTCTACCCAAATGGCACAACAGAATCATTCAGATTGAACAAGACACAGCATCTGACAACCATTTTGTCTAACTGAGGGATATCTCCTTTCATATCTGGAAAAGGACAAAGTAGCAGTAGTAGAAACTGACTCTACTACAGTGGGAATCCAGTCGACATGGGTGTCTTAACAGAGGTCAGCTGGTGAACCTACAGTACATAAACAAATGAAAAGCACACCTGACGTTAGAATATCATTTCTTCAGGTCGTCTATACCATCAGGACTCTTGATTGTTTGGTTGTGTTCAATTCATTCAGTTCTATTGGGCTCCTGAGTGGCGCAGCGGTCTAAGGCACTGTATCTTTTAGTGCAAGAAAGCCTCACTACAGGCCCTGGTTCACATCTGGCTGTGATTGGGAGTCCCATAAGTCAATGCACAATTGGCTCAGTGTTGTCTGGGGTTGGCAGTCATTGTAAATAATAATGTATTTTTTACTGACTTGCCTAATTAAATCAAGGATAAATAAATACAAATTAAATTTGTGTCATCTGAAGATTAAATCAACTCTTGGGCTGGAACAACACAACAGGTTGTCTAATTCCATTGCGGCCTTTGTTCTATGCTGTAATGTCCATACATTGTCCCTCCTCATGAATAAAGTTCTCAACAAATTACCATTGGGTCAGTGCCACTGGAGGTTTTATTGGAGGTTTACAGGAGGTTTATTGGAGGTTTTATTGGAGAATAATGTCCTCCTCCAGGCTAGAGGGATGTCATATGGTACAATTTGTCTCCCCTTTTCATAGTCATTAGATGGTTGCATTCACGACATTTGTCAGATTGTCAGTGTCACCAGAGTAGACCGAGGCTACCCTGTGATTTGTCGTACAAAAAGATATTCTGCTAATGTCTTCAGTCATATAAAGTGTAGTAGAATTATATAAAATCTGTTTATTTATCAAAGGCCACATTTTTCCTGTACAAAGGAAAACTCTGATACAGCCTAAAGGCCTATGCCACTAAGCGCTCAGCCATGCACAGTGATTAGATTGAGTTATATTAAATTAATTGCCTAATACATTATGACTATCTAATCAACTCATCACATTAGGAATGGTAGGCTTACATTAGTCTGCAAATGCCATGGTAAATGGATGCAATGCTTTATGATCGGAGCAGACCCTGTACTGACAGCTGTCTGGGTTCTGGTCTTGACCGACAAAAAGATTGATTCACTTTTCTGACAGTAAGAAGAGTGTTATCTCTTTGGTGTTTGATGAAAAAAATGATAATAATCTGTTTTCTTTCCTGCCTTGTCAGAGCAGCCAAATACTAGACATAAATTGACTGTTGCGATTAATCAACTAGTTTTAGGCACTGTTATCATGCAGCTTGAGATAGAATTGATGGGGTGGTCTTCCAGCATGGCTGCCAGGAGGTATCGTACACAACCTGGTAACCCTATTTTAGTAGGGCTGTGACAAGACCAGTATCATAATGTTTTTCCATGGCAAAAAAATAAAGCATGAAGTAGACCAAACTCTGAGATACCGTTAAGATTTTCCATCACTGGAACTAAGGGGCCTAGCCCGAACCATCCTCCACCAAACTTTGCAGTTGGCACTATGCATTGTGGCAGTGAGCGTTCTCCTGGCATCCGCCAAACCAAGATTCGTCCGTCGGACTGCCAGATGGTGAAGTGTGATTCATTACTCCAGAGAACGCGTTTACACTGCTCCAGTCCAATAGTGGCGAGCTTTACACCACTCCAGCCAACACTTGGCATTGCCCATGGTGATCTTAGGTTTGTGTGTGGCTGCTCGGCCATGGAAACCCATTTCATGAAGCTCCCAACGAACAGTTCTTGTGCTGACATTGTTTCCAGAGGCAGTTTGGAACTTGATAGTGAGTGTGATTTTTACACAATATGCACTTCAGCACTCTGCGGTCCCGTTCTGTGAGCTTGTGTGGCCTACCACTTCATGGCTGAACCCTTGTTGCTCCTAGAAGTTTCCACTCAACAATAACTGCACTTACAGTTCACCGGGGCAGCTCTAGCAGAACAGAAATTTGACAAAATGACTTGTTGGAAAGGTGGCATCCTATGACGGTGTAATGTTGAGAGTCACTGAGCTCTTCAGTAAGGCCATTCTACTAACAATGTTTGTCTACGGAAATTGCATGGCTGTGCTTAAATGTATGTGGAAAGCATTCAACACCTTGTAGTCACGCCCCAAATGAATTTAGGCTGGTCTTAGGTCAAAAGGGTTTCAACTCAATATTAGGTGTTTGTTTATTCAATGGTAAATTAATTGTAAAACTTCATTTTTAAGCCCACATTTTTATCATACGTATTTCCCCAAAAAATTGCAGAAGGGGCACATGATATGCTAGGCAGGACACTATGTACCATAATGTGTGCAAACAGTATCGTCAGTGGAGGAAGTTAGAGACACACACAGCGTTTGATTTTATTTTAGCTGCCGGTGACGGGCAGGACATGCAGGAGGTGTGTTTGTAAAATAAGTTGATCAAGCTATGTAGCCTATTGATTCCTTCTTGATGCATAAATACAATTAAAATGTTTTGTTGTTTCTCTGTAACACAAGCCACCTAGGAATTGTATTAGGTTGGCTTCACCTAGCCAGCTACAATATATAGGTTCCTAATCTCCAAACATCATAGCTACCTAGCCATTTCAGGATAGCAATCAAGTCAGAGTACCTTGTCTAAATATCTTAGCTGGCATGCCTGTTGGCAAGGTTCCTAGACCTTACAAAAAGCCAGAAATTGCGTTAATTACTGGGTTGTGATACTACTACAGTATATACAGTGCATTCGGAAAGTAATCAGAGCCCTTCCCTTTATTCAAATTTTGTGACTTTACAGCCTTATTATAAACTTGATAAAATAACTTTTTTTCCTCATTAATCTACACACAATACCCCATAATGACATCCCCACAGCATGATGCTGCCACCAACATGCTTCACCGTAGGGATGGTGCAAGGTTTCATCCAGACGTTACGCTTGGCATCAGGCCAGAGGATTCGATTTTGGTTTCAACAGACCAGAGAATCTTGTTTGTCAGTGAAGAGGTGACTCCAAGATGCTGGGCTTCTAGGCAGGGTTCCTCTCTCCAGTGTCTGTGTTATTTTGACCATCTTAATCTTTCCTTCTTATTGGCCAGTCTGAGATATGTTTTTTTCATTGCAACTCTGCCTAAAAGGCAAGCATCCCGGAGTCGACTCTTTACTGTTGACGTTGAGACTGCGAGTACTATTTAATGAAGCTGCCAGTTGAGGAATTGTGAGGCGTATGTTTCTCAAACTAGACACTCTAATGTACTTGTCCTCTTGCTCAGTTGTCGGGGCCTCCCACTCCTCTTTCTTTTCTGGTTAGGGCCAGTTTGCGCTGTTCTGTGAAGGGAGAAGTACAGAGCGTTGAACGAGATCTTCAGTTTCTTGGCAAATTCTCGCATGGAATAGCCTTCATTTCTCAGAACAAAAATAGATTGACCAGTTTCTGAAGAAAGTAATTTGTTTCTGTCCATTTTGAGCCTGTAATCAAACCCACAAATGCTGATGTTCCAGATACTGAACTAGTCTAAAGAAGGCCAGTTGTATTGCTTCTTTAATCAGGACAACAGTTTTCAGCTGTGCTAACATAATTGCAAAAGGGTTTTTTAATGATCAAATAGCCTTTTAAAAATTATAAACTTGGATTAGCTAACACAATGTGCCATTGGAACTCAGGAGTGATGGTTGCTGGTAATGAGCCTCTGTACGCCTATGTAGATATTCCTTAAACAATCAGCTGTTTCCAGCTACAATAGTCATAGTACAACATTACCCATGTCTACACTGTATTTCCTATCTATTTGATGTTATTTTAATGGATAAAAAGTGTAATTTTCTTTAAAAATAAAAGATTTTGAATGGTGGTGTATACATATATGATTTTGAATGGTGGTGTGTATATACAGTGCCTTGCGAAAGTATTCGGCCCCCTTGAACTTTGCGACCTTTTGCCACATTTCAGGCTTCAAACATAAAGATATTAAACTGTATTTTTTTGTGAAGAATCGACAACAATTGGGACACAATCATGAAGTGGAACGACATTTATTGGATATTTCTAACTTTTATAACAAATCAAAAACTGAAAAATTGGGCGTGCAAAATTATTCAGCCCCCTTAAGTTAATACTTTGTAGCGCCACCTTTTGCTGCGATTACAGCTGTAAGTCGCTTGGGGTATGTCTCTATCAGTTTTGTACATCGAGAGACTGAAATTTTTTGCCATTCCTCCTTGCAAAACAGCTCTAGCTCAGTGAGGTTGGATGGAGAGCATTTGTGAACAGCAGTTTTCAGTTCTTTCCACAGATTCTCGATTGGATTCAGGTCTGGACTTTGACTTGGCCATTCTAACACCTGGATATGTTTATTTTTGAACCATTCCATTGTAGATTTTGCTTTATGTTTTGGATCATTGTCTTGTTGGAAGACAAATCTCCATCCCAGTCTCAGGTCTTTTGCAGAATCCATCAGGTTTTCTTCCAGAATGGTCCTGTATTTGGCTCCATCCATCTTCCCATCAATTTTAACCATCTTCCCTGTCCCTGCTGAAGAAAAGCAGGCCCAAACCATGATGCTGCCACCACCATGTTTGACAGTTCAGGGTGATGAGCTGTGTTGCTTTCACGCCAAACATAACGTTTTGCATTGTTGCCAAAAAGTTAAATTTTGGTTTCATCTGACCAGAGCACCTTCTTCCACATGTTTGGTGTGTCTCCCAGGTGGCTTGTGGCAAACTTTAAACGACACTTTTTATGGATATCTTTAAGAAATGGCTTTCTTCTTGCCACTCTTCCATAAAGGCCAGATTTGTGCAATATACGACTGATTGTTGTCCTATGGACAGAGTCTCCCACCTCAGCTGTAGATCTCTGCAGTTCATCCAGAGTGATCATGGGCCTCTTGGCTGCATCTCTGATCAGTCTTCTCCTTGTATGAGCTGAAAGTTTAGAGGGACGGCCAGGTCTTGGTAGATTTGCAGTGGTCTGATACTCCTTCCATTTCAATATTATCGCTTGCACAGTGCTCCTTGGGATGTTTAAAGCTTGGGAAATCTTTTTGTATCCAAATCCGGCTTTAAACTTCTTCACAACAGTATCTCGGACCTGCCTGGTGTGTTCCTTGTTCTTCATGATGCTCTCTGCGCTTTTAACGGACCTCTGAGACTATCACAGTGCAGGTGCATTTATACGGAGACTTGATTACACACAGGTGGATTGTATTTATCATCATTAGTCATTTAGGTCAACATTGGATCATTCAGAGATCCTCACTGAACTTCTGGAGAGAGTTTGCTGCACTGAAAGTAAAGGGGCTGAATAATTTTGCACGCCCAATTTTTAAGTTTTTGATTTGTTAAAAAAGTTTGAAATATCCAATAAATGTCGTTCCACTTCATGATTGTGTCCCACTTACAGTTTTATATCTTTATGTTTGAAGCCTGAAATGTGGCAAAAGGTCGCAAAGTTCAAGGGGGCCGAATACTTTCGCAAGGCACTGTATATATATATTTTTTTATTTTTATTTTACTAGGCAAGTTAGTTAAGAACAAATTCTTATTTTCAATGACGGCCTAGGAAATATATATATATATATATATAAATATACACTGTATATACACACACACATATACTGTGCCTTCGGAAAGTATTCAGACCCGTTGACTTTTTCCACATTCTGTTACGTTACAGCCTTATTCTGCAATGTATTAAATTGATTTTTCCCCTCATCAATCTACACACAATAACCATAATGACAAAGCAATTAGAAATTTGTGCATATTTAAATGAAAAAAACAGAAATATTTCATTTACCAAAGTATTCAGACCCTTTACTCAGTACTTTGTTGAAGTACTTTTGGCATCGATTAGAGCATTGAGTCTTTTTGGTTATGACGCTACAAGCTTGGCACACCTGTGTCTGGGGAGTTTCTCCCATTATTTTCCTGCAGATCCTCTCAAGCTCTGTCAGGTTGGATGGTGAGTGTTGCTGCACAGCTATTTTTAGGTCTCTCTAGAGATGTTCGATCGGGTTTAATTCCGGTCTCTGGCTGGGCCACTCAAGGACATTCTAAGACGTGTCCCGAAGCCGCTCCTGCGTTGTCTTGGCTGTGTGCTTAAGGTCGTTGTCCTGTTGGAAGGTTAACTTTCCGAATCTTGTCCATTCAATTGAATTAACCACAGGTGGACTCCAATCAAGTTGTAGACACATCTCAAGGATGATCAGTGGAAAACAGGATGCAACTGAGCTCAATTTCGAGTCTCACAGCAAAAGGTCTGAATACTTATGTAAATAAGGTATCAGTTTTATCAGTTTTTTAAGGTATCTTAAAACCTGTTTTCGCTTTGTCAATATGGGTATTGTGTTTGGATTGCTGAGGATTTTTATTTATTTGATCCATTTTAGAATAACGCTGTAACTTAACAACATGTGAAAAAGTCAAGGGGTCAGAATTTTTCCGAAGGCACTGTATCATTGCTATATACACTCCACGTACCTTTGTGCCCTCTACGGGCATGACACCTCTGTATGAAAAGCCAGCAGTAGATGTTAGAGATGTGATTGAGGCCTTTTGTTGTGAGGCTTTAATCATTGAAAATGCCATTAAAAGAAAATAAGAAAAGAGACTGGAGAAAAGGACTGACACTGTCTGAGGATGGCAGTGAGGGTGATTGGAACAGATTAGCACGGGAAACGGTTATTTAGAGTGCACCTTGTAGTTGGGGTGATAAGTGAGGAGAGCTATGGCTGTGGGGGCGTGTTGTGGTGCGTCTGGCTGCCTGGTGCTGGCAGTGGACTGATGAGTCGGCGGATTGGGTTCCGCTACAGTAGCACGGGGAGACAGAACCCTGTCATTATCGCCAAATAAGGTACACAACCTCCCCCGCTGCCCAGGCCATGAGCTGAGCCCTCTCCCTGAATACTAAGAGCTAGATGTCGAGTCCACCGTCGCGGGTAGAGAAGTTAGCCCCAAGGGCTTGTGGGCACGAACACTGGCTGCTTGTATCGTCTGCTAAGGATGTGTTTGGTTGGATTGATGTGTTGATCGTATGCAGTGCTTGACTTTCATCTGCGCTTGTTCCCATGGTTGTCTGTGAAGTATCACCACTTACACTTTATATTGTGATATGGCAGAATGTATTTTTGAAATTGCAGTCCCTTCACAAATCCTGTGCTGTTGCTATAAACATGTAAGATTATTTGCGATTTTATATTTTGATGTGTCTCGTTTGTAGCTATGAATAACCAGCTGGCTAAAGAAAAAATATGATTCTTTGACCTCTGCTGAGGATTGTTTTACAGGTGTCATATTGAAAAAGACCAGAGGTAAAAACCTATGCCTGAACCTACAGTCTCCAGATTAAACACGTTCCTCCACATGAGAGGTTACATCAACACTGTAGTTCTCGCTCCGGCACCACACTAATTCCTGCTTTGAAAGTGAAAAGGAGAGGACATGTTTTTTTGGAGCGCTAGCGCTTAGTTCATAGCAAAATTTAACCGTCAAGCCCAAACTCTCAGGGAGGGAATAGTCCTCAAGAATACATAGCTGTCTTTCTTCCACTTATAAACCTTACTTTGTAACAGAGAAGAAACATTTACTGTTTATTATGTATGCATTTCTCTGTTGCGTTTGTTCCTCACCCATCAGTCAGGAACGTAGCAGTAGGCAACACAATCTTCAAGGAGGGATGGAAGCATAAAGTGTAATAATAGAAAATCAAATATGGTTCAACCTCTACAGCTGAATTTGTAGTGGTGAACCACAATGTCCCCCCCCCAAAATATATTTAAACAAACAAAACATGTGGATTGCAAACAACTTCTAAATGTGACTGCTTGGATAATCACAGTCTTAATTAAATCTATTCCTTCAGGCTTCAGGTGAAATCGTTTTCTACATCAGCAATTATGGAAGTGAGGCTGCATCAATGCTCAATATGTTGCTATGTTCATAACAATGCCACAGGGCCTGACAGTTGTTCAGTAAATATTGTCATTGGCCATTTGCAGTCAAGTCTCTGCTTAAAAAGTGTTGAGATTTTTTCAATAAAGACTTTTTACATTTTTTATCATAGCCTTTTTATAGACACAGAATTGATCAGCATCATGTTGCTACACAAAAGCATCTTTCAAGGTTAGATAAAAGTGTTGTGGTTGATGATGTCATTGTTCTTGTTGTGCTCCTAAAAGCACTATAGTGTGGCGGACAATGTAGGTTTATTGGGTAAATCTTTAGAAAAAGACCCTCGGGACATTTGTAATCCTACTCTCTTTAACACGGTCTGTCTCAAGCCTCTTTACCCTCTGTTAAAGTGAGGCTGTGTGGCCTAGACTAGACACTAGACATGCCTTTCTGCATTACTAGCCATACAGCAAACAAACAGCATCGTTGTGCTCTTTGCAGAGATATATTTAGAACCAGCAAATTGCTCTGGCCTGCTTATAATCGATAGAAACCAGGTCAAAAGATAAGGAGAAAAATTAATCGACTTCTTTACTTCCATTTGATGTATTTTTTAAAGGAAAGTGTAACGTTATTTGCACCTAGGCTTTTTCTGAAAAGCAACATATATCGAGTGAGGTCCAACGAACAAGGTCAACCATCTCCCTGGTTTGGAAAAGTAAAGTGACAAAACCAAGTGACTCAGTGCCTCAGAGTCTTACAATGTCACTGACATTTTACCGTGGGTCCAAACTCCAAACTGAACCAAAGTGTTCTGTTCATACACAGAGCGGATAGTACACAGGATCGTCCCATATTGCCCTGCTTCTCTGGCACTGGTCTCGTCGGCATGGTGCCTGCTGGATAATCTGGATAAAGTGGTCAGTCTGGCTGTGGAGATAGCACGCTTGTCTCCATTTTTCTGATAGCTTTATGATTGTGTCAGAGTGGAAACCATCTACCTAGCTCTGATAACAGGCCTGCACAGGGTGATGGTTCCACGTGTAGCCATAATGACTCAAAGAACCCTTTCAGTCTTTGAATGGGTCTTTGCAGTTCATCAAAGGATTCTTTCATAGTTTATTGATAATTCAAATGAAGGGGCAGCGGCTCATTCTGATATTTTGGCGCATGGTTTGCTCGCAACACTTTTCGCGCTACCATGAGCGAAAGTCTCATTCCAGTTGATCTAATCTGTTGTGTTATACAGCTGGTCCCTGTTACTTGTACAGTATAGATGACTATGGATAGTGATGGTATCTTGTGAAAGACTCACGTACGGCCTTGTGTCAGTTGAGAACTGTTGACTAAATGGTTCTCAAGTCTCTCCTCGGGGACCCCCAGCTGTCCCAGAGCAAGCACACCTGATTCAACTTGTCAATTAACACAATCATAACACCTCTGGAATTTTTGTAATATAATATGGCTACTAATATAATGCGGCTAACCAGAATAAATAACCAGGGGAAAAACCCTGTATGGTTTTTCAAAGGGTTCTTTGTAGAACCTTTGAGATTGAGAAAGGTTCTTTATAGAACCGTTCTCTATAATGGTTATATAAAGAGCCATTAAAAAGGGTTCTAGATAGCACCATAAAGAGTTGTATCCATAGTGGAATCCTTTTTGGTGCTATATAATATATAACCTTTTTCCTAATGGTTGTTTTTAGAACCTTAGGAAAGGATTCTTTATATTACCATGAGGGTTCCATGTATAACCTTATGAGCATGGTTCTTTACAGAACCTTCAAAAAAGGGTTACAGTATATATATAGCAATAAAAAGGATCTGCTATGATTACAAGCCAAATAACCGTTATTTGGCACTATGTAGAACAAATGTTTTAAGGGGATTTCACTACAGCTCAAAACAGGCCTTCACATGGAATGAAAACTATTGATTAAAAGGGAGTACTACCAAAAAGGTAGCATTTGGTCAGGCCTTGCACTTTTGACATTATGACTCGCTATAATAGTTTCATCGTAACTGAAAAATGTAATATGCTGTAACACCACAGTTATGTAGATGCTTGCCAGGACCTCTGCTCTAACCATAAGCAGTTTCTCCAACCTCTCGTCCAGTTTCCCCCCTACGGAGCAAATTAAAAGTTACTTGAGGAAAATGACTTGCTCACTTTCTTCACTTCATAGTGGTGCACACTTTCATCTCTGCATCTCTAGCTCAAACCCAGCATGCAAACAGACCTGCGTGGTCACGTGAAAAGTGTATATTTTCCTGCCTTGTAGGAGGGAGAGCATTGACGGAGGCGGGGTCAGGACATTTTCAAGAGGCCAACTTTCTGACCAGAGCGAGTGTGTGTGTGTGTGTGTGTGTGTGTTTGTTTGTCCGTGGGTGCACACATGGCTGTGTGTGTCTACCACTACTCATAGGGGTCCTACTGGATATTCTGTCCCAAGCAGCAATCACACAGGACAGTGAGAGCACAGCTGGTCCTTGGCAGAGTGGGGTGGGGGTGGGGGGGGGGGAGGAACCCGTGATGACAGGAAAGGCCTGTGTGTTGAACAGAAACGCTGGGCACCTCAGTGCAGGGTGCACTGACCATGGGAACGCTCTGCTCCCAGAGGCACCATCACCATCTAAACAAGACAATACGTACATGGTCCCACACAAAGACTGAGCCCCACCCAGTGGGAAGAGGAAGGTAGACCCAGCCTAGCTCAGCCTGGCCAAGAGTAGAGGAGAGAGTGGATAGAAGGAGAGGAGAGACTCTGCTAATGGAGCTTTCTCTCTCCCCTCTCTTTTTTCTCTAAACATAGCTCAAGAGCGCCCCTGTGGCTAGAATTGGAAAGTCCATTGGAAAGTCCAATGACTTCACAAAATGAAATGCACACACATGCACTAGTATTTGCATGCACACACACACACACATGCACATATATGTGTGCACGCACACACGCAACAGTTCATTGCTCCCTCTCTCTAATTTCTCTCTCCTCTCTTTATAATAATGTCACACTCCAGAGGTCAGAATTAAAAGGCATAGCCTAATTATTGTGTGGTATTTTTAGCCATCGTCACAGTACGATATTCATATTCAGTGTCCAGCACACAGCATATTGAACTGTGACAGCTTATAAACCTTCTACATAGCCATATAACAAACATTCTTACCCCAGAGCAATTACCTAAAAAGTTGCTAAATCACAACAGAGTAAAATTGTGTCCCTGTTTAAAACCACTAGTACATTGGGCACAGTAGGCCATTAGTGTAGAGTGTGTACCCCAGTCTGGCTGTGAGCCAGGACCACACATTAGCACGTTCTTTTATATTCACACAACACAACTCCTTTTTCCTGCACTCTGACACCAATTTATTGAGATCACAAGCAAATATAATTTGTTATGGGAATTGTGAGGTAACGGTGCGATGGCTGGCCTGCTCATACTGCTCATATTAAACAGCCTCTCCCTCCCTCTCTCATACACACACACACAAACATACATGCACACACACATGCATACACACACAGGGTTGCAAAGCTACCGGCAATTTACCAAAGTAGCCGGAATCTTCAGTCATTTTGGTAATTAACAGAAAATATATGGCAATCTATCGTAAATTTTGTAATTTATACTTGAATAATTGTAAAAAAAAAAAATATTCATACAAAGTATTAATTTATTATATGTATGTCTAAAATGTCCAATAGTTTCTAGCAGATAAATCATATTATTCAAGAGAAAATAGCCTAATTAATGAAAAAAGCTCATCAATAATTACTATTTTTCACAACTGCCACCAGTTTGACACCAAAACATTTACAACAAATACAGTCCATATTGAAATAGTGAAATCGAAGCAATCAAATCATATTTGCCACGTGCTCCGAATACAACAAGTGTAGACTTTACCGTGAAATGCTTACTTTCAAGCCCTTAACCAACAGTGCAGTTCAAGAAGAAGAAAATATTTACAAATAATATTTAATGGAAAAACCCTCTTGATAAACATCAATCGTATTCACTAAATGTATGGTTTATATTTAGGATAATGTTTTACAGCTTTGTCATCCTAGTTTTTTATTTAAAAATCATCTTATTTAATTATTTAATATAATTTACATGTGATAAGGCCAAACAGAATGCTAGAGATTATTACAGACACCAGGGATAATCTGAAGTACCCAAAAGGGCCACTAGATGTCTTATGGTAGATTACATGAAATCCTTGAAAGATACCAAACTGGTGGTAGTTTACTGGTAATTTACCTTCTTTGCAACCCTACACGCACTTGGGGACAATCTGTCTGCTACACATGCTCAGTTAACATCAGCAATGGAGCAGAAACCTATCTTTCTCTCTCTCTCCTACATTACTCAGCAGATGGATAGGGAGGCTGTGTTTTGTCCTCCATTAGCTCCCTCTCTTTTTCTCTCCAGCCATGTGAGAGTCTTTGTTGGGGCTGTTTTCCTTCCTATCCTCCCCGGACTGTCTCAGGCCGAGAGTTAGTCAGTGGGCCTGGTCAGGACACGCAGACACACAGCAGTAGAGGCTGTCTGCCGAAATGCCTGCCTCCCTGTCTATCATTCCCAGCACGGTGTAAATTAGGCAGGGCGGCTCTACTGTGCGTCACCGCGATGACAGATTTACGAGAGGGCAACCTCCTCGTGAACCTATGCTGTTTCACTTCCAAGTCCTCACTTTTATAACCTGAAAGAAAAGAGACAATTGCATGTAGATACTGTAGCTCTATGCAGAAGACTGAAATAGCTTAGTCATTCATATATCAGGCCAGAATGGAAAATGACAAATACAAGATATGATGATAAGTAGTGGACATTAATCCTGCGTGTGTGTGTGTGTGCGTGTGCGCGTGTGTGTGCGCGCGTGTGTGTGTGTGCGTGTGTGTGTGTGTAGGAAGCAGGAAGACGTTTGAGTTACCTGAGGTACAGTATTGCTTGAATTCGAAGGCCAGCATCCCAAAGTCGCCTCTTCACTGTTGACATTGAGAATGGTGTTTTGCGGGTACTATTTTAATGAAGCTGGCAGTTGAGGACTTGTGAGGCATCTGTTTCTCAAACAAGACACTCTAATGTACTTGTCCTCTTGCTCATTTGTGGACCGGGGCCTCCCACTCTGCTTTCTATTCTGGTTAGGGCCAGTTTGCGCTGTTCTATGAAGGGAGTAGTACACAGCATTGTACGAGATCTTCAGTTTCTTGGCAATTTTTCACATGGAATAGCCTTCATTTCTCAGATCAAGAATAGAATGACGAGTTTCAGAAGAAAGTTATTTGTTTCTGGCCATTTTGAGCCTGTAATCGAACCAACAAATGCTAACACTCCAGATACTGAACTAGTCCAAAGAAGACCAGTTTTATTTCTTCTTGATACTACCCATCCTGGATCCGGGAGCGTAATCATCGCCTGAAACTAATTAGCATAACACAGCGGACATAAATATCCCTAGAAAATGTTCCTATTCATGAAAATCACAAATGAAATATATTGAGACACAGTATAGCCTTTTGTTAATCACACTGTCATCTCAGATTTTCAAAATATGCTTTACAGCCAACGCTAGACAAGCATTTGTGTACGTTTATCATAGCCTAGCATAGCATTATGCCCTGCTAGCAGCAGGCATCATTTTCACGAAAATAAGAAAAGCAATCAAATTAAATCATTTACCTTTGAAGAACTTCGGATGTTTTCACTCACGAGACTCCCAGTTAGATAGCAAATGTTCCTTTTTTCCAAAAATATTATTTCTGTAGGCGAAATAGCTCCGTTTGCTCTTCACGTTTGGCTGAGAAATCGACCGGAAATGCGGTCACTACAACGCCTAACTTTTTTCCAAATTAGCTCCCGAATATCGACAGAAACATGGCAAACGTTGTTTAGAATCAATCCTCAAGGTGTTTTTCACATATCTATTCGATAATATATCCACCGGGACAATTGGTTTCTCATTAGAAGCAATTGGAATAATGGCTACTTCTGTACTTTACGCAAGATTTTCTGCGGGAGCCATCATGTGACCACTTGCTCAATGTGGTCCCTTACGAATATTCTTCAACATAAATGCGTAAAAATACGTCACAAGGCTGTGGACACATTGAGGAATACGTAGAAAGTGTAAGCTCATTCGTAGCCCATTCACAGCCATGTAAGGAGTCATTGGCATGCAGCGCTTTCAAAATATGGGGCACTTCCCGATTAGATTTTTATCTGGGTTTCGCCTGTATCATCAGTTCTGTTGCACTCACAGACAATATCTTTGCAGTTTTGGAAACGTTGGAGTGTTTTCTATCCAAAGCTGTCAATTATATGCATATTCTAGCATCTTTTCCTGACAAAATATCCCGTTTAAAACGGGAACAGTTTTTATCCAAAAATGAAAATACTGCCCCCTAATCACAAAAGGTTCATCAGGACTACAGTTTTCAGCTGTGCTAACATAATTGCAAAATGGTTTTCTAATGATCAATTAGCATTTTAAAATGATAAACTTGGATTAATTTACACAACGTGACATCGGAACACAGGAGTGAAGGTTCCTGATAATGGGCCTCTGTACACCTATGTAGATATCCCATTAAAAATCAGCCGTTTCCATCTACAATAGTAATTTACAACATTAACAATGTCTACACTGTATTTTTGGATGAATTTGATGTTATTTTAATGGACAAAAAATTTGCTTTTCATTCAAAAACGGATGAAGTCAATAGACTCTTCATGTAGTAAGGCCTGAAGAATATTATGACATGCGGATGCTTCTCAAAAAAGGACACCCATCCTTCTGAAGTGTACAGTATCTGGGATGTTCTCACATTTATAACAGATGTGCTGAGGATTCTGGGGGGATTGCGTGAAATCGACATGCGTGCTTTGGGATTACTGCCCATAGATCACACACCTGTTGTTTATTCCAATGGATTGTTTTATACTAATCAAACGGCTGTTTTTTCTTATCCGAACATCATGTTTCACACTCCTCTCCATCCTATCCAGTCTACCTTTTAATAAGAGACAGATAAACCGTTACCTGTGAAAACCGTTAGCTACAGTTCTGCTGACTGCTGACTTTCACACCGAGGTATGGGAGGGGGAGTACTCCACATTGCAAATTCCTTTCAAATGAGGTAAGCTGTGGATAATGGGGATTTTAGGCAGCATTTAAGATTGAATAATAAAACAATAACAGACTTTTGAAAGACAGGGAAGAAAATAATTAGCTTAATCCTGGGTATTTGACAGTGCGGCACCTGAGAGTTGACAGCTAGTTACAAAACAGACAACTCAAGCCCCTTCGTAATTCCTCATGAGTGGCTTGGCCATGTCTCCAGGTCCCCATGGCTGTTATTTATTTATTACAACCCTCGGTCGAAAATCCCAAACATTAGCATGAAAACACACATACAGGCATGAACAATGCAGACAAGGCACAAACACACTTAATGTCAAATTCATGACATTATATTAAGTAAAGCTAAGGAAAGGTTGCTTTGTTTGCCTGAATCAATAATCCCCATGGCGCTCATACAACTGTCTGTTAGTGAATATCAGGTGGGGGCCTATTCACTAGCCCTCTAGTGAATAAATCAAGGTAACTCCACCCCTGCACACGGCACTGATATGGGGCAGTGATTAGCAACCTCTGGTATGTGGAGCAATGATCACATGGCTTGACCCTGAATGCCTGCAACATTCCCCATCCCGTCCCATTATATCCCGTGCCCACAACTGTTTATCCTCCGGCAGGGTAGGATCCCTGTGCAGCAGCAGGGAGAGAGAGAGTGACCTGTTAGCTGGGAATGTGCTCCGCTAGGGGAAAATAGCCAGTCACGTCATGACGGGGGAATTACAGTAGTGATAAACTACGCTGTAAAAACAAGTGACCCTTTTACTGTGTTTTTGCACATGCAAAGCGGATATCTGCACAACACACACTCTCTCTCTCTCTCTCTCTCTCTCTCTCTCTCTCTCTCTCTCTCTCTCTCTCTCTCTCTCTCTCTCTTATAATCTAACACAGTGTGATAAAGAAGGTCAATGCTATCCCTGCTTCCATATCTGACAGGGTCCACTGTTCTATCAGACCTATACCCAGGACTCCCCACTGAGCGGAGGCAGACAGGACCCTTCTCGGGGCCAGGATAGAGTCACTCTCACCTGGCTACAGGTAAAGGTCACAGACACCACAGGAACTTCCAGAGTGGAGCCATGCAGAGATGGTTGACCAATGACAGGCAGAAGAGGGAAATGCTAACATTATTCTAAGTTTAGAAGTTGACTCAGACATACTCAGACAGATGTAGTCTAGTATTATAGCATGATTGCTCAAATTACTCTGTCTACTGCAAGGAATTGTACAGAATTTTAAGAATTAATAATTTAGTTAGGCTTTTACTTTTTCGTTGTCTTGCGCCACCCCTAACAATGTGTACGTTGACAGTTCATTCCAGACGGTCGTTAATTAGATCTTCCATTTGTTGACGCCTTTGCCGAGATTAAGAAATACCCCCTACCACAAACAGCACTTTTAAACTGTGTATTAGCGTATCACACATGCTGGTTAAATGGAAGCCAATCCTATTAAATATTGTTATCAGATTAGTAACCACAATACACTCAGTGGGGTGGCCGAACATTGTTTGTCTGGCTGTCTGTCTTGTGGGAAGAAGCTACAGTAATATATCTAACTGGAATACTCTCTGAATTGTATACTATTTGAATGACTCCCTAGCATTGTTACAAGGAACCAAAACATTTATGTTATTGATACCACAGCTATTACACTGTAGTAGATTGGCAAATACGTAGTTAACATAAAATGCCAATGATTTGTTTTCATTTTCCATCACTACCTCCAAGGCATCTAGATTTAACACCAGCACGACTGAACTCTGTAGTAAACTAGAATCTAGGTTCTGAACAGTCTTGTAAGTAGGTGAGCGGCTCTGCTCAATGCCCATGTTCATGTCCAACAGGGGAAATATTCAATGGAACTTAGTGTGAACGCTTCAGATCTTTACGAGGCCTTCCGGCAGAACGTAAGAGATTAAGAGGGAATACGTGTCCAAGCTTAAAATCCTCAGTACCAGCTTCTCTCACTGCTAATGGACCAAATAAGGCTAGCGTAGTCCTCCAAATCCTCGACAGAGCATTTCGCTGTCGTTCACACAGATGAAATGCTGACTCTAGGGACCATGTAACACAAACACAAAACAGAATGTGATTCATGCTTCTTCTTCCATTGATGTTTTTATTCAACTCAGAGTTGTTTAATCTTGTTCTGGTTGTCATGGAAGCCAATGATCACATGAACGAGCGAAGGTATAGTGCAGGGCCAACGCTGACAATTGACAAATTGTCCGTAATTTCGATTAAGACATTAATGAGTGAGCTAGGACGGATGTAGTCAATATAACTATTTCAGCACTTTTGAATGTACAGCGACAGAATTCAGAAATTGGGCCGTTCTTTTAGAATTCTCCCTGTACACCAAGTCAGAATCGTAGGATAGATAAAGGGGGCAAATAATCAGACATTGAAAGCTCTTACAATATTCAGTGATGACAATTCTCTAAAAAAGGCTATAGGCTACATGTGCACCACCAAGTCAGAACAGTAGGCTAAGTTATGAGGGGAAAGGGGACCTAACTATTAGGGTGAGGCACATGGGCTAATAACAGTTTACTACGCAACAAATTCTTAGTATTACTTTCTTATCTACAGTATACATATCTCCCTGGCATATTACATAATTTCTGCAGAGACCATTAAACTCAAACTTTGACCACACACCCACTCCACTGAATAGCAGGCTAGTGACTGCTTTGCAACCCTTGCAGTGAGCCACTGATTCCTTCCAAACCATTTCCTTCCAACCACTCACAGACTTCTTGTGTAATGTCTTTGTCCAATGGCCCAATGAGCACCGATAACTTTTATCTATAGTTTTCTTCATAATCTTCATATGACAAGGATTGAAAAGCATTTTCCAGTAGAGTGTCGACTTGATTCATTATGATAACTGCTAGCTTGCTAGCTAAGATTTGAAAGTATGATGTTGATGTAATGGGTTAAAAACAAAGTCACTAAAACAGACAGCACTTTATCATTATTATTTTTAACCCATTTGTTTATGTATTTGTCTTAATTAATCTAAATTGTACATTCCACATGCTTTAGCATTAGTAGTCCATCAGGCCAATAGATGGCGGTGTTGCACTGTGGAAGTCGGAGAAACAGCAAGTTCTGGTCTAGCGAGCGCATTATTTTTCAGAAAAAAGAAAGTTCCAGAATTTGCAACTTGTGTCCATTCTTTTCACTATTACAGGTATGTAACAGAACTTCCAAATGTTCTAATATCGAAGAATATGTAATAACATGCTATTTAACAACTTTGCCAAGGTATATCACAATAAGAAAGGTTTTGTGTTGCTTTTGCGTTGAATTGAGTGAGAGAAGAACGTGATTTACAATGAGTGAGAGTATATGTTAGCGTGATGCTAGCTGAGGTAAAAATGAAGTGACATGTTTACTGAGTAACTTACTTGTACTGGATTTTGTCTAGAATATTTTATAAAGAATCCAGTTGTTAGGGAGTTCGTTTTACATGTTATTGGTTTTGTGTAAATTGTGCTCACGAGCTGGTAAACTGGCCTCGCACACTCAGTCTGGAGTGTGGACTTTTTGTGCAGAGTGCGGGTGCATGAGAGAGAGATGATTTTACAGAGGTGCTACTATCTTAATTTAAAGCTGAATGTATTGTTGTCCGTTTTCTATATTGGTAGCGGTATATAGAAAAACATTCTGTTATTTTTGTCTTCATATATACGTTTTTCTGTTATATGAATGTAAAATATGCTTTGGTTTTCATGTAAAATCATACAGTAAGGTTATTTCTGTAATCTTTTTAATTTTTCTTTAGGTAGAGTGCATTTATGTTGTGTAATTTAAAGTGTGCACTTGTTTGATGTGATTGTTTTAAAAGTCCGAACAAGAAAATTGTCACGTCTGCTCCTGCTCCTCCCCTCCGCGCACGACGCCGCCAGAGTACTAACCACCGGTCCTGGGATTCAGCATTACACGCACCTGGCACTCATCATTACGCGCACCTGTGATTCACACTGTGATTCACACCTGGACTCCATTACCTTCATCATTTCCTCCCTTTTATATGCCACTCTCCATTGTTCACTCACCAGTTGGTTTTGATCTTGTGTATCGGCGTACTGCCTTTTGTTGTTGTTTTATTAATATGTTTCACCTGCTTCTGACTCACCGCTCCATCATTACAAAAATAGAATATTGAACAAGAGAAAAAAAATATTCTTAAAGAAATAAAGGAAATAAGAAAGCGGCGAGACTTTTTTTTGACTATTAAAGGCCAACTCAGTTACAGACTGAGGCTGGTAACATTGAAATGATCAGTCCGATAAAAGCTACGGTGGATATAACGTGATTTGACGTCATTTTATCTGTGGCCAATGACCTTGAGCCTTCTTGGATGGGCACTTATAATATAACTGTCACGCCATGGTCAAAGTATTTTGTGTTTATCTTTATTATTTGTTCAGGCCAGGGTGTGACATGGGGTTATTGTATTGTCCTATTGGGGTTTTTGTAGGTATTGGATTTGTGGTTGATTAGGGTGTGTCTGTATAGGCTTGGCTGCCAGTTCTCAATCTGAGTCAGGTGATTCTCGTTCGTCTCGGATTGGAACCGTATTTAGGTAGCCTGAGTTCACTTTTGTATTTCGTGGGTGATTGTCCTATCTGTCCTATGTGTACTCTCTGTTAGTTTGCACAAGTATAGGCTGTTTCGGTTTCGTTTATTGTTTTGTAGTGTTCGTTTTTAGTCGTGTTTTACGTTTGTTGAATAAAGATGGATCGCAATCAACACGCTGCAGTTTGGTCCGACTCTCCTTCACCACCTAGAAAGCCGGTAACAATAACTCTATGGCAGCACCCAAAGGGCTTGAATTTCGAGCCCTCTCCATAGATTTTTGCGGTGACGTAGTGTCCACATGAGTGACAGATTCTGAACCAATCACGGCGCAACTAGAGAACATTACCATCCCTTACTTATTTTCCGCTGGCTGCCCCACCACCATAGAAAGCCACTGAGCTAGACTGAAGCACCTGCATTTTGGAGCTGCCTTACTCAAGAAAGCAAAAAAGAGACCATGTTGGTATTCGACTTTATTAACTTCATGTTCGATTTTGTCTACATTGTTTGCAAACTGATATGTGTCACATATTAATGCCAAAATAACATGCAAAACAGGCATAAATGTTATTTGTTATTATATATTTATTTTTATTTTTTAAATATTTTTTTTTGCTAAACAGGTGGGGCTCCACCTGCCCTGAATGACGGGTCGCCACTGCGTATATAGGCTGTGCATTAATTGAAAGGGGATAGTGCCAGCGTGAAGGGATCAGCTTATAGCCTGAGCAACCTCTATGTAGTTTAGTTTGTTTAGTTGTTTAGTTTTGTGTCTTTGTGTCAGCAATGATTATATGCTCTGAAAATGGAAAATAGCTGGTGGTTTTTGAGATGTGTGTGCATGCTTGCAAGTCTGTGTGCATGCATCCGTGCGTGCGTGTATACACATACATGTGCAATGAGCCTGGGGCTTGGAATCACACCATCCTAAACAGTTCCATCCTCGGTTTGGTGACGTCAGATCCCTCACAGTCAGAACCTTCCATCCTCCTACAGGTCTCATACTTGAAGTAAAACAATGATAACAGTAGGATTCTCTGTATATCTATCTATTCTCTGTTTCTGGCATGAATCAAAATCAAATCAAATTGCATTGGTCACATACACATATTTAGCATAACAATTGGCTATTGAGTGAAAATAATCATGCCAGGATGTAGACACAGAGTGTAAGTCATAACAGACTT